>NC_066845.1:26587444-26624944 GCF_001640805.2 Lates calcarifer
TCTCTGATCAGCTCCAGGTTGTCTGCTGCCAGGTGAGGCTGGAGGAGGAGGAGGAGGGGGAGGAGGGGGAGTAGAGAGGAGGAGGGGGAGTAGAGAGGAGGAGTAAGAAGTGGAGAAAGGACAGAGACGTTCTCTAGACTTTCAGTATGCCCCCCCCCCCTCTCTGATGACTCCACTCACCAGCAGTGAGATCTGTCCCTCTCTGACGATGTTGATGATGTTCTGGTTTTTCTTGGTCTCCTCATCCACCTCTGCTCCCGCTCCTCCACCTCCTCCAAACCCCCTGGGCCCACCACCTCCTCCTGCACCTCCTCCTCCTCCTGGTCCAGGAGCCCAGGGCTTAGAGCCATCCTGCCTGCCCACGCTGCACCCTGGCAGGGGGAACATCAGCCCCGGGCCCCCTGGAGGCTCCACACTCGGCCTCTGGGTCTGGGTGTCTGGGTAGACCCGCGCAGACAGCAGCTTGTCTGGAAGTCAGGTCGTATCATAACTTCATATGAAGAACAGGTAAAACAGAGAGGGAGGAAAGGTGAGAGTGCTCTGAGGACATACCTGCATCAGAGAAAGAAGAGAGGGAGGACGAGCAGCTGAGGAGTCCAGAGGAGAGCAGCTCCGGCTGGTAACCTCCTCCAGCCGGGGAGCGGTGTAGGTGGTGCAGGTCTGGATCCATCGACTTGGACTTCCTCAGGTCCGACCACTTCACCGGGGACAGAACACAGTACTGCACAAAACACAGGGAGTACAGCTGATGTTTCAACCAAACACATAACATTACAGCTCATTTAAGGAGGAACAGTGCAAACACGTCCGTTAGATAAAGGTTAAGAAAACAGGAAAGACTAACTGAATAAATACATAAACATATTTAACAGCACAGGGCCCAGCAGTTTGTGAAAAGTGTCAAAGTGCAATGTTTCTGTAGCTATCGTCTATAAATTAACCTCCAGCTGGTGCCAAGCAAAACACAAACGTATTTCTGACAAGAGAAAATTCTGCTAACACAGCTCAGCACTGTGGGCAGGAGTCGATTCTTACATTATTTTTACCAAACATCACCACAGTGTGTAGAAGTAAATGCTTGTGTATCCTGACAGTTTTCTTTACTCTCAGGTGTGGTGTCATTGTGACCCCTTAAAAATAATCTAGTAAACAGTATGACAATTAAATATAGTTAAGTACAAAAAAATAAAGTAATTGCTTTATTTTGAAGGTCAGATGTTTATGTTCCCTAAGCTTAGTTTAGGAGCCTGTTCCCTGTGGGCCTCTCTGTGGATCGTACACAGATTCACAGGTAAAAATATGAAAATGTACCTGAGTCTGTGAGCTGCTGCTTCCCAGGCTCAGAGGCTCGTTGTGGGATAAAGAGGAGCTCTTCAGTCCTCCTCCCCGGTTCCTCTCCAGCGTGCCCCCGCCCAGGTTGCTCCCTGTCACCGAGCGCTTGTCGTGGGGGACGCGAGGCAGCGTGGACATCTGCTGACTGGACTTGATGTAAGGCACGTCCAGGATCTCGTCCATGTCCAGGTCATAGTGCTCCAGCTCTCCGAACAGCGCCTGAGGGTTGTCGCCTCCGACGCTGCCGCCCAGGCCCTTCACCTTCCCCCCCGGCCTGTCGGAGGAGGTGGAGGCATGAGTCGTCTTGTCGGAGCTGGGGTCATCTTTGCTGCCCTCCCCCGGCTCCCCCAGACCCAGACCCAGCCCCTGACCCTGGACTTTCCCATCCGAGTCCGAGTCGGTCGTCTCCGGTTGGTGTTTGAGAGGGGAGACCCTCTTCACTGGCCGGAACTTACTGTGGACCTCAGCGAGTCCCGTGGGTTTGATTCCCCCGCCGCTGTGGGAGGAAACGCCACGACTCCAGTTGATGGCTGGAGCTGCAGGAGGAGGAAGGAGGATGAGAGAGCAGCTGTGGAGGTGTACAAACACCATGTTCTACATTACTGATCACCTTCAGTTACCTGGTCTCTCCTCGGCCTGACCATCGCTCCTCCTGGACAGCTCTGGGATGCTCTTCAGGGACGTCACAGAATACTGCAGACGGAGGGGAGAGACAAAACAGAACGAGTGAGAGATGGTAGAAAATTGCAGACAGCAGTTCAGCAGCTGTGCACAGCGGTTATATTTAGATATTAGTTAATTGCAGCAGCAGTTATGTTGCTCTAAGTACAGACAGATTGTAACATGAAGCAGTCAGGCAGCTGTAGGTAACAGCTGCATAATTAAACACTCAGAACTCAAACTAATGCAATCTCAAATTCTTCCATCATGAAAGTTAGAATGTTGTTTTTCATTGAAACTGTTTTAAAGAGGTGTTGATTTACAGGCTGTAGTTTGTGCTGCAGAAACTGAACATTATAAGCTTCATAACCACAGGATGTGTTGCAGGACTGTTGTATTAGACTGCATTAGTTCTAGTGAGATGTACCTAATAAACTGGACAATTAGTGTATCTGTCTCTTGCACAGAGCAGGTTGCAGCCTGCTCAGGTTGTTCTATGTAACTGTTAAGGTGCTGCAGGTGTTAGATTACTGAATGCAGGAGCTGTTGTTTATGAAGTGAGTCAGTACGGGCTAGCTGGTTAGCATGATAACTTCTGCACAAGAGGAGAAATGACAGAACTAGAAGAGAGTAAAGGGATGAAGTTTGATGCTGAACTCGCAGCTTTTCCTCTGAACTGGTGAGTAAACAGTCACTAATGCTGTAACGATGACAAAACTTACAAATCTCCTTTAATTCATTGTACAGCACTGCATTTCAGATAAGCTGCCTATCAAAACACCACACTGGAGCCTGTAAAAACACTGGAACTCAGAGAAACCAGAGAGCAGAAAATAAAGAACCATTCGTTTCAGGAAAGGATATCCACAGCATCTGTCAGCAGCGACGAGGCAGAGAGAGAAGCTGTGATAAGAAATGTAATAAGCTCAGCTAGCCAGCCTGTGCTTCATGCTAATGCAATGCTAACTGTTTCCTGCCAGCCTCAGACAGAGTTACTCAGCAGCAGTCTGCAGGTGTTCGTTTATCTTTGCATCATACTGACCACTGAATCATCAGAGAAGTCGATCTCATCCAGGTCCAGGTATTCAGGAGCCTCCATCTTCACACCACATCATCAGCCTCACAACCAGCTGCAGACGAAAACAGAACCACATCATAACAACTTAGAAACAATCTGCAGCCTGAAGATACTCTGAATGTTATCTCACAAAGAAAACTCTGATCAATGCAGAATAACAATAACACTCTGCTGTTTAACAGTGAATGTGAATAAAACAGTTTGAGGTGTTAATGTTGCAGTGATATGATCAGTGGGAATAAAACACAGGAAGTCGCTGCAGGAAACTGAGAACAGTCCTGTTTAAAACTGGTGTTAGTGTTTTTTTCTAACTTTTTCTAACTGGGATGACAAACTGCTGCACAGTGAATAAAGAGGAAACTGTGGAAATAACACAAGTCACTTCTATTTTAAGGAGGATTTTCCCTCTCTCCGGCCAACAAAGGCTGAAATCTACAACACGTTGTTTGAAGAAAATCGAAATCCTTCTCTGCTCAGAACCGCTGCAGGTTTAAAGCTGTTTAAAGCCCAAACTGTCAACTGCACGAGCCGCCCGAGCTGTGGTGATCAAAGGCCACAAACAGCAGGATAATCAGGGCTAATCAGAGAGCAGCGTGACTCGTGGCGGCGCTCGCAGATTTACAGACGCAGCACGCAACCTGAACCAGCACGAGAGCGAGACCCGACCCCCCGGGGACAAAAACTAATCTCTACTATCACTGCTACCACTGTACAGCCATCTAATCCTGTCACTCCCTCCTCAGAGATCAGCTGGGTTCAGTGCCTTGCTAAAAGACACGTAAGTCAGGAAAACTTCCCGACTGGATGATGACGGGGGGTTTTCAAAACATCAGCTGAAATTTTAGGCCTGTTTGTCTTTTTAAAGAGTGTCAGAGCGTCAGTTTATGGCCACAGGATGTTCAGAAAGCAGGAAAAAACACAATGCTGAGCTTCCATGTAAGAGTGCAGCTGTTTTCAGACTGTGTGGGAGGAACCACAGAACTAAACCGGTCAAAATAAAAACCTCTGATTGCAGCTCTGAGAAACAGTTAAGCCTAACATCCTTGATAACAACAGTTTAGGCCTGAAACCCGACATCAAAAATAAGACTGAATCAAAAAAAAAAAAGAGGAGGAGGAGGATGCCTGTTCTCTCTGTTTATGTGAACAGCTGACGAGTCCAAATCCTTCCAGGCAGTGAGACACGAAAACAATCAGAGAGATGAAATGTTGTTTTGGAGCAACGACAAGAAACAAGGACGGAGGGAAATTCACAGAGACTGGATTAGTCTTTCTACACAGTGTAATAAGATGTATGTTCCTACAGAGGTCGCCCACCTGTTTATTACACTGAGATCAGATCATCCTTTTAGTTTCACCAGAAACATTTTCATTCAGGAAGAAAGTTCCCTGTCTTTCTCCTCCTCCTCAAACATCTATAATGGCACTTTCTAACATCATGAGGCTGTAATTCAGATTACATAGAAACCTGACTCCTGGCATTAACCTGCAGACTGGATGGAGGCCAGTTTAAATCTCATTAATGTGGGTCAGACATTTGGCTTCACTCACTTATTTCACCGTCAGAGGTCTTTTCACCAACCTCTCAGAACACTGGACTTTTTCACTGTAAACAAGGTGTATCAGGTTTAGAAGGCTGAGAGGAGATGATGAGAATAATCTAACATGATGGTTTACTGAACCTCAATGACATTAAAAATGACACGTTTATGAATTCAAATATGATGGGAGAGGTGTTATTTCACACATTAAATACCACATATTTAAAGAGTGTGGTTATTGATCATTTTAATTATGACAATGGAATGGTCATTAAAATACTGTGTGGTCCAAATGAACATTCACCCTCTAAATGTCTTTACAGATGAATTGTATGATGAATATGATGAATATGATGAATATGTTTGTCATGTTTCTGATGTAAAATATCAGAGACACAATTTACTGCATTAACATTCATTATTTAACAGTCAGTATGTTACATATTCATATTACTACAGTGGATTTGATTTGAATCATGTTTCAGAGCCTTAATTGATGTTTAAACTAAAGCTTTCAGGTGTTGATGAGCAGCGACAGTTATCTTCATTATTCATTAGTATGTTGATATTTAACTGATTCATCTTTTGGTTGATAATATGACAGAAAACAGTGAAAATGTCATCTACATTTCCCACAGAGGAAGGTAACATCTTAACTTGCCTCCACTTTACTTACTGTGCTGATATCTACTTATAATTTCTGTTTTAATAACAGGAAAAGGAGGATTATTATGTTTTGTGAGGAGGCACTGAAGGAAAAATACCCACAGGCTGATGAAAGTGAATGAAAACAACGTTTCACTCAAAGATAGCTGTGATTCTTACTTTGTTTTCTGTAATTCAAAGGAACATTTGACACTGGACCAGTTATTAGATAAGAGTTGGTAACAAACAGACTTCCAGCAGCTGATAAAGCCTCGTTGTTTCTGTATTTCCAGGTGGAAACAGTGCCTGTGGAGTGACTCTCGGTGGTCTGCCCTCTCCTCTTTCTTGCTGACAGCTGATTTAATCCGCTGATACCTGCTCACGTAGCAGCAGGAGGCTAATTAGCTCAGCTAGCTCCAAAGAGGCTAATGTGGAAGCTAACGTGACTAACGTTAGCCAGGCAGCTGGAAAATTAGGTCAGAACAGAAAGCTCAGGTAAAAAAAAAAAAAACAAGGAGCGGTCTGTTCTTGGTTAAAGAGCAGTTTTATGATACGGTACCTTGTCGAAGTCAAGGCCGAGGAGAAGAAGCTGGTCTGAGGGGATGAGAGAGCTAGCGGAGCCGCTAGCAGGAATCCTCGGATCCAGCTGTTTTTTTCCTTCTGTCGCCTCGCTGTCTTGAAAAGCACAAAGACTTTGACATATGGGCAGCACAGAGACTGGGAGCGACAGGAGGCCTCACTCTGACCACATTTCTGAGCACCGTGTTAGAACTACACTCTAACCTTTAACATCCACAGGAAATAAACTTTATCTGATCGACTGTTTCAGTTTCTGTTCATTATGATGAATTATTTAGACGACACAGGGAGTTAAAGTGCAAAGCAAGGAAACTAAATGGAAGACCAGAAATTAGCTAGTAGCTAAAATAATAATAATAATGTAAATGTTTTCACTGGTAAACAGTTTCTGCCAAAGAAGTAAAACAAAACATGAAAAATTAGGAAAGATGAAAATAAAATTACACATGACAAAGTCAGAGTTATGATGCAGTTCATAGTCATGAGTCTAACCAGTATTTGTTTAATGGAAGATACCACACAAACAATTCTAAAAAAAAGTAATAAAGTTGTCTTTTTAACAATTTGAAATTATGACATAGATTCATGTGTTCCTATTTCCAGCAGGAAAAAACAACAGGAACAAACATTTGTGGCACATACAATCCAGTGTTTTTGTTCTTTTTTGCCAAATAAAACATCAGAAACAAACACTTTCACTTTTCAACCTGCATAAATGTTGTTATATTTTTCATTATCGTATCTTAATGAGCCTAATTTGATAATATAGGCTACAATATTCTACTACAACAAATTCTAATGTTATAGAAATGTAAAGAAATCAAACGATATTTCTTTCTTCCCTCTCTGTGGAGGGTGAAGCTGCAGAGTGTGACTGTGTCACGCCCTCTGCTCCTTCCTCCTCCTGCTGATTCATCAGTGTAATAGACGATCTTTGAAGGGGCAGCCGCTCACAGAGGAAGTGGAGCCGTTAGTTCGGTCCGTTATCCTCAGAATAAAACCTGCAGTAAAACCTCTGGTCTTTCTCTTTAGAATGAGTGTTTTCTGAAATAAAAACTGATCATAATGTTTTATTTTAATTTTAACTGTTCTGAACCATCATCCAGTACTGACACCTCAGCAGGAAAATAACAATTAATTCATTAATAATTAAAATTATATAAAAATAAAACATCATTCATTGTCATTTATATCTTTATCTTAATTGCAGTGGTGGGATGTAACTGAATACAGTTACCCAAATATTACTTTTTGCTGTGGACACGTGTTGCTGATGTTTCTGTACTTATCTGACTGACCTGCTTTTATAATTCCCTGCAAAACACCTTGAAGATCAGCTTTAGGATTAAAACCGACTTTGCTTCATCAGCAATATCATCAGTAATAATGAATACAGGAAGTTAAGTAGTGACATCTACTTTATATTATTGTTAATGGAAGCATCAAAGCTGTCCAAACCACAAAGTTTGGATTTATTTATTTTACTAAATGAATGTGGCTTTGTTCTAAATGTCTGCACATGTCAATCACATCTGATCTGTTTGACTGTAACAGGATCTAAACCCTCTGACATTAGAGTCAGAGTCTGCAGCCCGGACTCTAAAATCAGACATTTGACATCATGCATTCAGTTACATAACTTTAGTTTGTCAGGGAGAAAAACACAGAAGCTGCACCGCAGATGAGGCTATAAATGTCCTGTGTGTTTCCATAATAACAGCCTGAGCCTCTGCTTTGGCTCCGTCACTGAGGTTTGATGTTCAAGTCATTTCAGACTCAACAGCGACACCTAGTGGGTCAGTCTGATACTGTCACTGGGTTTAACGGCGACAACGAGGAGAGTCCAGAGGAGGGAGCTGAAGGTACAACAGCTAAAGACGGTGGAGGTGTGTCAGTGCTGATCTCTACAGTTATATAATCTAAGACTGAAAGATTTTCACAGTCTACTGTGTCTAGACTGATCCGTGATCACGTTTGATCCTTGAGTTGTTCCCGCCGTCCTGAGACAGGAGAAGTGATAGGTGACAGAAAAAGGTCTGATACGATGGACGATAGAACGAGAAGAGGCTGAGTTAAAAATAAAGGAACGTTATATAAGCCACATGAAACAAACTAAATAAGTCTTTATTAACACAACCTGGCGCCAGGTGGACGTGATGACACAGGTAAGCTAGCAGTACAAGCTCAATATGCTAGGTGTGAAAAACAAAACACGACATATAACCGTTCAAATTTATGAGTCAAGTCAATGAACTGTTAAATTATATGATAGAAAGTTCTTTGCAAACAGTAGCCTGTGTTCTAAGAACTAAGTGTGAAACTTTACCTTGTAGCCTCCTCAACCAGTCTGATAGAGTCACCAAACAAACAGCGATGAGCCCAGGACTCCAGAGAGGACAGGTAAGATTCAACCAGTGTTCATATTAGAAAGAATGCAGTCTACACCTGTTCTATAGGAAACGGTCCAGAACACGTCGTGATTATAATTATTCATAGTTATGATAACTATGAAACAAAAAGTCAGAGTAATGAGACTTTTTATAGACTTTTTACCTCAAGATTATGACAACATACTATCTCATTATGAGTATCTCATGATCTTATTATGGGACTACCATGGAAGACAATCAAGTGTAAGTTTTCACATTTTTTAAGTGGTGGAAATGGCTGTGAGACTATTATTAGAACAAATTTTAAACCTGAACCACCCAGCAGCACACCCACTGACTGCTGTCAGTGACACACAAGGCACAGGTGGGCTGCTGCCTACAGTGTGTGAAACGTTGGATGTGAAACTGGAAATATGATTTTTGATCAAATACACCATGAATGACAAGTTTGTAGCGAACAGTGTTTCAGTATTTCAGACTCATACAAAATTATTAGAACACTTGGTATTGAACACGGCTAAGGTGAAGAAGGAGCTCGGAAGTAATGGACCTGGATTTATTTTCCAAGAGGACAATGACTCATTCTTCTAACTATTACCGACAGAAGGAATCTGCTGGGACACTGAAAATGATGGACTGGACCCTCAAAGTCTGGAGCCCAACCCCATCAAGCAAATTTAGGCTGAGCTGGAAAATAAACTGGACAGATCTATTGTACACTCAAAGGAAAGGCTTGATGCAGGCATGAGATGAAGATAACATCAGTGTTGAAGTTATCTTGAAACATATTGACACTATGCCAGAGAGATGTGGACATACCAAATATAAAAAGAGTAGGACCCACTTCATCTGATATTTGTTGTGCTCAGAGCAACCAGCTGCATCATGGCGTCACTGGTTGATGTTAGAGCTCCACCTGCTGGACACAGTGAAAACACACAGGAGAACAGAGAGGGTTTAACAGACAGACACCATCCATCAACTGAGAGATGGTGACTGTGATCATACAGGTGGTGGACAAAGTAACACAAACACTGTAAATGTAATGAAAAGCAACAACAGGAAACACATGACTCCCTCTGCCTCTGACTCACTCAGTGCTTTGTTGTGGTGTTAAATATCCTTTAGTCTGACTGACTGTGAGGTTGTTCTGTCTGTGGACACAAGAAAACTGCAGCAACAATATTAAGAGGAAGACTCTCATCAAAACTGAGTGACAGACACTGATGATATTTACTCTAAGGATCAGCCCTCCATCTGAACACAAAGCAGGTTTAAATCAGATTGGATGTTTGATCAGTGACCCTGCAGGTTTACTGGCTGTAATCTTTCCTCCTGTTCTCATTGGCTGTTCAGAAATACCTTCCTAATGAACTTCCAGTGTAAGTGCTGTGGATCCAAATCCAGTCTTTGTTCTGCAGCTTCATGAACTAGAAACAGGTGAGAATCTTCCAAAGTCCTGTACTGTATCCATGTTAATAATCTCTGTAGAGCTATGACACAGACCATGTCAGTCCAGTTAGAGTGGTTTATTAAAATTATATACTTCCCATCTTAGCAGTAGTCTGAAACAATGAAAAAAGAAAGAAAACCAATGAACTTTCAGAAAACTTAATAAATGTAGAAAAAAACCAAAAAGAAATCAAGATGTTTGATATTATTTCATCATCATGGACATATTTGATCCTTTACAGCCCCTGTCCTGATCATTAACACCAAATATATGAACATATCCACTGTGTATTATTCATATTATTCACATGCTTATAGAATTAATTATTATATAACAAAAAAATATGATCCTTTGACTTAAAATATAAACTTTTTAAAAACAAGTCAACTCCAACATTTAACATCCTTTAACCAGTCAGGTAACATTCTGATTTACATTCAGTTACTTTATGTTTGAGTAACTCTCACTACACTGTGGTAATATATGTTCAGAAACATCCAGTGTTCAGGATGCAGAAATACCTCCATCTAATACAGTCGACATTCCTGAAGTTAATTCTGTCACAGAGATACATGATGGGTAAATAATTATGTCTGGTGGTCTGAGGAGTCCTGACTTCTCCTAAAACCTGATTAAATCTCCAAATTATTTCTCTGTTATAAAAAGTCAACAACACATTTAAAAAACTGCAGAAATAAAAACCCATTAACATCAAAGTTAACAGTTAACAAACCAAGACAAAACATTAAATACAAAGTTAGAAAATGTTGCAAAAAATCACAACCAAAAATAAATTTAATGACAACTGAAGCTGTGTAGCTGTAGATCACTAAGGATCCAGGACTGGTTCTTAGGGGAGTATAACGTCTCAGGAATAAACCAAATTGTTGGATTGTCATCATTTTGTAGAGCTCAGCAACAGGAGTTGTTTTTCCCCCCAGATCAGTTTTAAATGAACAGTTATACTATGGTTGTTAACATTTAACTAAGTCCACACCTTGATGTAGTACTAATGTAATGCACTGTATTTACAGATGGTTGCCTGCCATGATATATTTCTGTATTTGTAGACAAATGATAAGATTAATATGATAAGATTATGAAATTATATTTTAAATCATGAACATTCACAAAAATACAGTTTGGAATCAGAAGTGTTTAAAATGAACAAATCTAATTTGAGTGTTTTCTTGCAGCCAACCTGCCCTGTGTAAATACACAACACAAACTGACCTGCAGTGAATCAGTTGGCAAATAATAAAATATGTCATAAAATTGAACACACATACGGTTTCTTCAGATTCTTCATTTCCTCCATGTGTTTTTCTATCAGAGCTGCAAAGTCCTTCTCCCTTTTCTCTCTGAACTCATTGAGTTCTTCAGCTTGTTTTCTGGCCTCCTCTTCAAGTTTCTTCTCCATTTCCTCCAGTTTTTTCTGATAGTTTTCCTCCAGTTCTTTTCTGATTCGTTCTTCTTCTTTTCTTTCCTGTTCATATTCTTCTTGGAGCTTTTTACGTTTTTCTTCTTCCTCCTGTCGTCTCTGTTCATTTTCCTGATTTCGTTCTTTCCACCACTCTTTCTGTTTCTTCTCCCAGTTCTCTCGCTTTTCATTCATCTCTTTTCTACTCTGCTCCAACTCTCTGTCAATTGTTTCTTTTTCCTTTGATTCTTTCTTGATTTTTTCCTCCAAAGCTTCGAGTTTTTGCTCAAACTCCAGTCTTTCAGTTTCTTCCTGCTCTTTCCTCTTTCTCTCTTCTTCTTCTCTCTCCTCCTGTTCTCTCTTGATTCGTTCTTCTTCTTTTCTTTGGTTTTCATATTTTTCTCTTTCCTGTTCATATTCTTCTTGGAGCTTTTTACGTCTTTCTTCCTCCTCCTGTCGTCTCTGTTCATTTTCCTGAGATTGTTTTTCCCACCACTCTTTTCTCTCTTTCTCCCGGTTCTCTTGTTCTTTTCTCATCTCTGCTCTGCTCTGCTCCAACTTTTTGTAAATTTTTTCTTTTTCCTTTGATTCTGTCTTGATTTTTTCCTCCAAACCTTGCAGTTTTTGCTCCCACTCCTGTCTTTTATTTTCTTCCTGCTTTTTCCTCCTCCTGTCTTCTTCTTCTCTCTTCTCCTGTTCTTTCTTTCTCTCCTCACGCTCCTTGTTGATTTTGTCCTCCATTTCTTTAAGTTGTTTTTCTCTCTGTTCATCCAATCTCCTTTTCATGGCTTCTTTTTCTTCTTCATGTTTTCTCTCTAGTTCCTCCCTCTCTCTCTTCATCTCTTCTTCTTTCTCCTTCAGGATTCTCTCCACTTCTTTCTGTATCGCTGCTTCAGCCTCTTGCAGCATCTCATTAGTGAAGCAGCTGCCTCCATTTTCCTTCACCATGGTGTTGATCTTGTTGATCAGCTCACTGACTTGTGTGTGATTGTGTTGATCATAGTTGTTAAACACATGGTATCTTCCTCCACAGTCAGAGATCAGCTTCTTAAAGGAATCATCACATTTCTTTTCAACATATTCTTCAATGGACAGTTCCTCGTGTTCCAGCGTATCTCCTCTTGTAAAAAGAATGATGGTGAACTTCTCTGAATTCTTCCCAAAGACTTTCTTGATGAGTTTCAGTGTCTCCTTCTCCTCTGCTGTGAGTCGTCCAATCTGTAACACCAACAGGAAGACATGTGGTCCTGGAGCCAGAAGACTGATACATTTCACCATCTCCTCATTAACCTGATCATGGGACAAACTATTATCAAACAGACCAGGAGTGTCGACCACAACAACAGGACGATCGTCCACGTCACTCTCTGCTTTCTGACAAAACCTGGTGACTGATATTTGACTTGATTCAGCTTTAAACTCCTTTCTTCCCAGAATGGTGTTTCCTGAAGAGCTCTTTCCACTGCCAGTCTTCCCTATCAGCACAATCCTGAGACTCTCTGGACTCTGTTTCTCTTCATCACCTGAAGACATGGAGTTACTTTAAATGTTGGCTAACTTTGGCTGAAGAGTAGTATCTGGTTCAGGCCTTTAAAGCCCATATAAGAGCTCTATAAGTTCAGCCTGTAGAGTGGTGATTTTCTTCTCTAGTTGTAAAACTTTATCCATCTGGCCAAATGCAAATGTTTCTGTTGTATAGCAGTGTGGTTTATCTTTGGACAGGCTCAATTTATCTACAACATCCAACAGCTCAGCGATCTGCTGTTTGTCCTTGATGTTGAGAACAACAGATCTTCCTCCACAGCTCTGACAGAGCTCCTGGATGTCGTTGCTTTTATTTACAAAGTTAACAACTTGACTTGTTTTGTATTTACATGTTATACAGTAACTGCTCCAACCTGTAATATGAACCTCAAGTGTTTAAAGAGGAAATAGAGGAGCTCTTTGCTCTTTGAGACCTGTTTATAAAGGAGAAAGTGACTCTCAGTGTCGTACACTTTCAATTTCTACATTTCTTATTTTAATATCTTTGACATAACTTCTAGAGTTATGTATGGATATGAACTATGAATGATGAATTATAAAATGTTTTCTAAACTATGAATATACATTTACACTTTTTCTGAATCGCCAAAACACTAAAACCCATTTTCTAAACTAAACTGTCAGCTGCCAAAACAACTTGATCAAACCAATCACTCAGTTGGCAAAACGTTAAACATTGTTCATCTGGTTAGACACAGTTTGCAAATCTGAAACACCTATTCTGCAAAACTCTAAACACATTTTGACCCGGCTGAGACATGATGCTGAGGCTGAATAAATGACATTGCTTGCTGTAAAATCATAATTTCTTGTTTACATATGTTTTCAAAGGTGCAGAATGTGCAAATATCCTACAGTAAATGTAGTTTATGCAGTGTGTAGTGATTGCTGAGCAGTGTGTTTAGGTGCATTAGCTGGCTTTGTGAGTCCTCTGACAGCAGTGTTTGGTTTTGAATGAAGTTAAAACAGTTTTGAATCAATTGTTTGATTTTGCAAGACAAGTCAAAGGTTTTGAGAGTGTAGCTTGAAGTTTGGAGTTTGTGTTTCCTGTTTTGAGAAAAGGAAAGTTCAGAAAATGTGTTTTGGCAGCTGATGCCTCTAAGATGTTAAGCTGCCGCAGGCCACCAGGTGGAGCTGCAGCCTCCTCTTCAACAGTAACCGGATGTTGTTAACCAGGTAGAAAGCGGGACTGACGGCATATCGTAAAACCAGCGAAGTAGTTTGATCTAGAAAATGGGAAACAGGTCGTAGTAAACTGGCCTATCAGCAGCTACATCCAGCGCTGGCACGTGAACGTTAACCTGGAGGGAAAGACCGTTGCTAATGCTAGCAGCGCTAACGTTAGACTAACTGATGAAATCAGAGGTGCCCGCTTTTTCTGTTTCCGGAATGTTTTCTCATATTAGAGAATACAGACTAGTCGACTATTCACCGTTTAGTCGACTGTCCTTAGGAACAAACTGTTTTGCAGATTAATAAAGTAACTGTAATTAAACAGTGCATTAATAAATTGCGTTAATAGTGAAACAATGTGAGACTAATGCACACAAGAATGAAATGAGGTTAAAGAATAATAACACAAAGATTAAAAATAGAAATGAAATCCTCTGAACACCACATGAACTGTGTGTGTTTGCAGTGAAAGTGGAGGACCGCGGTCCTCAGTGGACCATCACCACACCAAAGGAACTAACAAAGATAAACTGTGTGTGGACTGTGTTCAAAGCAGCTGACTTACACCACCACAACAAACGTGGACTCACCTGGTGACCTGTCATCTGAGTGAAGCAGCGGAGGAACCAGTGACGCAGCCTCAGCAGGACTCTTACCACAGGTGCAAAAAAAACCCCATCACAGGTAAGAAAGCAGGATTTATGAAAGGGGGGCAGAAGCTGTTTACTCTGATACTCTAACTGTAGTTTTGCTATAATACTTTTGTGAGTTTGTCTTCCACCAGTGCACAAAAGTAGGTTTTAAAAATCAAAACATTTCCTAAAATAATCCTGTAAATCTCTCCTCAGTGTCTCAGTCAGCACCAAACCAAAAGATGCAGTGACCCAGCTCCACCTGCTGCCGTCTCTCCGCCGAGGCCCGGCGGTGGTCCAGCTCTGAGGAGGAGGTGCCTGAGCAGCGCTCTGAGTCGGACGCTCTGAGTCGGACGCTCTGAGTCAGACGCTCTGAGTCGGACGTTCTGTGCAGAGAGCTGCTGGTTCAGAGCGTCAGGAGAATGGAAGGTCCAACGGTTCCTCTGCTGCGTCCATCAGCAGGAGTCTGGACCCCGGCCACAGACGGACCTCTGCTCAACGACAGCCTCATCCATTGTACCATTTTTTATTTGAATATATATTATTTTAGATTATTATTATTCTGACTTTTAGTTGATTAAAAGTTCACATCTCTGTTCTTCTTTTCTGTCGTGAGAAAACCTTTGTGTTTTTTTTTCTTCACTGAAACCAAATGGATAAACTCTAATTGTGATTTGCACAACAACTTGATTTTCTCTCTTCTACTTTAAAGTGAATGAATGTTTCTGAGGACTCGCTGCTGATGTGTGTGTTCAGAGCTCAGCAGGTCACACACTGGTCACATTCAAGCAAACTTTATTAATGTGATATGAAGCAGTAATGCAGGTTGATAATATGAGGAGGGAGCTCGCCTATATACAGCTCTGCAGGTATGTGTGGTTACAGGTCGTCAAGTACAAGCACAAGTACACACACTGTGCACTCTGTATACACACTCTATACAGTGTCCACCAACAGAAACACACACGCCGGTGTGTGAGCTCACTTCATGTCACGACACAAAGCGACAACGTTTAGCACCAATAATCAAAGATCTACTCTACAGCACCGATAATGAACAGAAAGCAGGATTAGTTTAAAACACAAACTGCTGTTTGTCAGTTTCTCTGAAATATCTGGAGCTTGAAACTTTAAATTAACATTAAATTGCAGGATGAAACCTCAGCTATGTCACATTGTATATAAAAGATTTACAGAAAGAACATGCAGGTCAATTTCTATTTCCTGTGAAGGTGATGAAAGTGGTAGAGTCAGCCTGTTGATCAGATAAAGATCAGAGAGTAATAGGACATCTGTTTGGTCACGATGCGTCTCTATAGCATGAAACAATAATAGTGTTAACCTGGTTTCCCATCAGTCATCATCTCATAGTCTCACAGTCAAAAGAGCTTTTTCTGTTGGATATAAAAACTAAATCTGCAAAGTCAAGAGTAACAGGAAGTGACTGCAGCCGTCACAGAAATGTAAAAAAGTAAAAACAGTTCTGGCATAAAGAGCCAGAAACTGCTGAAGCTCAGAAATGGAATAAACAGAGTGACGTTCCCCCACACTGTAACCTGGCTGTGCCACCGTAAATCTAAAAAGGTCGTAGAGTTTTCCTCAGTCTGTGTGATGATGATCTGCCTCAGGTGTTTTTCTTTAACCTGGTTATAACTGAATTATTTGCGTCACATGTAAACAAACTGGAACGTTAACATCCACACCTGTAGCTCCACCTGTGTCCTCTGTCACCTTCAGGCTCATGTTGGAGGATTCCTCTCAGTAGCTGTGAGAAGCAGAAACATCAGTCACTGATAAAAGGACTGACAGCTGATAGATGATATTCAGTTTGAGAACAGGAGAGCAGGACACTTCCTGTTGGAGGAGGTTTCTTACGCTGACATGGTGCATCCAGAGACGTGAGCAGCGGTGCCCGTGTACTGGACGTCACAGCGAACGATGTTGTTGTTAAAGTTGGACTCTGGGACCTGCTGCCTGGGGTTCACGGTCACCTGTCACAGAGAACACACCATTCATACACTACACCAATATTCAATGGACAGTCCAGTCTGTTTGACTTGACCTCAGTGTCAAGTCTGACTTCACGACTCTCTCTACTCATTGGTTCCTAATCAAGACGTAAACACTGGAAACCACCTCATCAATATATTCTTTTTAAAATAAAAACAATAACTTTTAAAAAGCAGTGATTTCTTCAAACAGCTGATCACAGAAACAAACAGGAGGAAATAGAACATTTGTTACGGACTATTTTCAGTGGCGGATTAATCCACATCTGGAGCTCTAGCGAGTATTTTAGTGAGTAAAATATAGAAAACAAACACAGACTTGTATTTTAAAAACAGCCAAAGTGTACAGAGGTGAATGGGACAGTCAAATCTCAAAGTCTGTCAGTTTTCACATGTTGGACTCTCAGTAGTTTTCAGACCTTCAGGATGTATTTTCCAGGTGAGACGTCGGTGATGTCGATCCACTGACAGTCGATGTCAGCGTTGTAGGTGTCATAGCAACCTGGACTCAGACCCTGCACACACACACACACACACACAAACAGTTACTGCATTATCAGACTGTTCAGGATAGATGCTAAGCTAAGCTAACCACATCTCTGCAGTCATTAAATAGTTCATAATCAATACAACATGCAGACACTTTATTCCTGTCTTTCCTTTCTCACTTCCTTGTTTTGGCTCCTTTCCTGTTTCCTGTGTTAAATGGGGAAGTGATTGTGATAGTGTGTGTTTGCACCTGAGTGTGTGAGGTGCAGGCGAAGCGGCGGTAATATCCTGGGTCACAGGAAGTGTCCTCCAGACAGAAGCTGGCCTTGTGACCTTCGGCGACCTGCCTGTGACTGTGGACGTCCAGCAGCTCGTACAGGCTGAACTCGTCCATGCTGTGGAAGTGACTGAGGGACAACAAACAGACGCCCGTTTAGAAAAGCACTTCATTTAGAAAAGTGTCAGCATGCTAACATTAGCCTTCATTAGCCACCTACTTGTGGCAGCTGTGCCACTCCCAGGCGTATCGAGGTTTACTGGGCAGGAAGTCAGCTGTTCCCTGGTTCTTCACCCTCTGAGGAAACCTCAGCAGGACTCTGGTGTCATAGTCCTGAGAATAAGCAGAGGTACTGCAGGAGGAAGCAACAAGGACAATTCATATTAATATTTAATCAGAGCAGTTTTGGTCTGATGCTCAGTATCAGCAGATATGAAGTGAGCATCATCATCACTGATCAATGACTGGATATCAGCTGATATCAGTGATGTGTTGAATCTAACAGAAACACATCAGCAGCTTCTCCACTAACAGGACTTGCTGATGTGGATCAGGTTCTGGGTGAAAATGCAGCAGTGGATCGGGTGTGGTCTTACGAGGCGAGGCAGTTCTCCTCAGCGGCACAGCGCAGGTTGTACATGGGCATCCTCTGCACGTAGGTGGCGATCTGGATGTAGTAGGGGTCAGGAACCAGATCAGGGAGACCTGCAGTGAGGACACAGCAGATTCAGATACAGGCAGGGGTTAGGAGGATCAGGATCCATCAGTCCTCTTTACTCTGAGCATAAACCAGTCCTAGCACTGCCCCCTCCTGGTCTGGAGCTGCATGGACATGTTGACTTGTGTCAGGACCTTCAGTCTGGTCCCGACACAAATGAACCTGTTAACCTCGTGATCATTTAAAGCCTGTTGGTTGATATTGATGACTGATTGATGATTGGCTCCTGTACCACACAGATTTAATCAGCTGCTCCTCCAGAGGCTGAGGATGAAGCTCAGTGCATTGATATGAAATCATGTCAAATAACATGGGCCTGCCAGTGGAATCTACTGGGAATAGAAAACATTAGAAACTCAAACATGTGTCCATCCTGTAAAGATTAAAGACATTAGTGAAGAGCTGAGCCACAGCAGGAACGAGCCTGTGAAGAGCAGCAGCTGACTTTCATCAGCTTTTACAGTTTAATGGAGGAGAAACTATAAAGTGGCTTTAACCTTTCACAGCAGCTTCATAATTAGAATGAGATTTCACACAATAAGCAGGTTTACTGTTTAAACCGAGGATCAGATTAAAGGCAGGTTGTGTCCGTACCGTTCTGGTGGTAGCTGGTTCCGTATCCGTGCCGGGCCTGCGCCCTGGGTCTGGGTCTGTAGTACGAGTCGAAGTAGTTATAATAGGGATAATAGTTGGACGCCTTGTACGGGTTGTACGGATCATCTCCGACCATCATGTCCTCCCGTCTGACCGGAGCAGAGTCCCCGTCGCCGCCGGCCGCCTCCTCCTCCTGCTGCTGCGGCCGCCGCTGACGCGCCATCGCGCGTAATTGCGCGGTGCTGCTGGCTGCGGGGACGCGCGGGGAGCCGTGAGACGCGGGAGAGACCGTGTCGTTACCGCTGCTGACGACCACCACGGGGGTACCGCGGCTGGGTGAGCCGGTCTGCCTCCTGCTGGACGGCCGGTACTGAGCCCCGCGGCTCAGGATGCTGAAAACCTGGCCGTTATGTTGCCATGTCAACCCCCGCCGGAGCGCATCATCACCACCGGCTGCTGCCTCCTGAGCGCGAGCCTCGTTCAGGAAACCACACAGGAAACATACATGTGCAAAAGACAGCAGCAAGGCCTCAGAGGAGAGCTCCTTCATGGTTCAATCAGTGAGGCTTCTACCAACAAAAAGAAACTTCTTCCTCCCACACACACACACACACACACACACAGCTGCTGATCTGAGGAAGCTGTGTGGAGTGTGGAGCTGAGCTGCTGCTCAGAGAGGGAGAGGAGGAGGAGGAGGAGTTACACGTTTTCTAAGCCTGGTTTTGGATGAGACTTCTGACCCTGATCTGATGAGACTGGGACCACTTCAGTCAGCAACTCAGCAACCTGATGAGGTCTGTCAACTTTCACAAAGTGAGACGTCTAAATGTCATTCCAGAGGCTGAGAGACACAAACAGAACACACACATCCTGAGGTGACGTGGAGGTTTCCTTCACCTCTCAGTCTTTGCAGAGCAGAGAGGATTTCTGACGATCACCCGGTGGTTTCATGTGATCCTAACAACTGATCTTCCTCACAGAGGCTCCTCACACAATTCTAGTTGAAGGTGAAGCCGGACTGAGCCGGAACACCAGAGCTGTGGGAGCTGCTTTACACAAAGTGACAGAAAGAGGAGACTGACTGGCAACGTTCAGATGTCAGAGTGTCATTAAATGCACCATCATGGGGAAGTTTCATGTATGAATTTAGAGAATAAACTGAACGTTGGCTGTGATGGATCTTCTATCTGCTCTGCTCTCAATCATTTTCTTGCAGGACTGAAACCAGCAGATGTTTGGTCCTTCACAGTAACATCCTGTCACATCACTGTACTGAGAGAGGCTGCAGCTAAAAGCCCATTTTTCTTCTTAAAACCTGAGCTGTGCCTCATTGTCCTGTCTGTGCAGGATGAGGTGTAATTAGGGCGATGCTTCGGCCTCACGATTGTCCTTTCTCAGTCTCATTATCTCTGTGGTCAGAGCTGCTCTCTGATTTCACACAGAGTGAAGACACTCAGCTGTGAGCTGCAGAGAGCTCGAACCTGCTCAGAAACATCTTCATCCTTCAGGATCTGTCAGGCCTCAGCAGCGACTGTGTTCACAGTCACTGTACCATCCAGTCAGGATGCTTTTGTTTGGTTTTATGGGAGGAACGCCGCCCCCCCGCTGAGTGCTCAGGATGCTTTAAAAAGCTGAGATTGAAGCACTTACCAACTGAGAGCACTGTAAAACACCCGCCCTGCCACACACACACACACACACTCTCTGAGCCACAGGAGTGTGTTCCTCCAGGTGACAGGTAGAGGAGTTAAACAACAGTTACAGAACGTCTTTTCTGTTCAGATCAACTGTTAAAGTTAGTTGAATTTTTTCCTTCAGGCCATGAAACAGAGTAAATGTAGCATCATCTCCAGAATAGAGAAAAATACCTTCACTGTCCAGCAGGGTGGAAAAGAGTCAGGATGACAGAGCACCAGCAAAAACCAGGATATTATAAACCATGTATTTAAATGAAATTATATGATCTGCTCTGATACAGCTCACAGATGTCCTCAGCTCTGCTCTGTGAAAAGGTCAAAACACAAAAGTCTGTGGATGAAAAACTCTGGATATATTCACAGAAACATTCATTTTTAAAGTGTATCTGCAGCAGTAACATCAGACGAACAGGATTTAGAGAGAAAGGAAACGTTTCTAATATAAGACTGAAAAAAGGACGTAAAGTTACAGAATACTAAGCTAGAGGAGGTGCTGCTGTTTGGTCTTCAGAGTGATTGGCTGTGGTCATAGTCTGCTCTTTTGCACCTGTAACCACGCCCACCGGTGATGTCACAGTGTACTGACACACCTGGAGTACCTCTGCTCCACAGACAGAGAACACGTCAGAGTCTGAGAGACCTGCTGTGACCCTGAACATGTTGTTTACAGCTTGTTGTGCTTGTTGTCCTGTTGTTAATGTACAGAACACATACTCTGGTATGAAGTTTGTTTCCAGGTTTCTGTAACGAACCTGTTCATCGTCCCCTGAAGGAACAGCTGGAGCATCTGCTAACTATCAGCACCTTCATCCACTGAGCTGACTGTAGCCTCACCTGCTCATCGTCATCCTCTGCATCCAGCTCAGACAGGGAACACCTTTTTTTTTCTCTGTTGGAAAATCTGATAGATGTCAGGGTGAAGATTTTTATACACACCTACACTTTACATACACACCCTTAGTATTTCAGATAATTTCCATCAGATAATAATTTCTGTGCTAAATGTTGATTTCCCTGTGCTTCTGTCTCACATCGTCCTGACTGCAGCACTAAATCTAAAGAGTCATAAGGAGAACTGCAGCTTAAACACAGCGAGGCTCCAGACGTTTACCTGTAGGCTGACTGTGGTCTGTTCATCACTGGATTTATTCATTCAGAATTTGTGTTTGTGATAAGAAGAGCCGAACTGAAGCCAGATGTAAGAAAACCTCATTCACATCGTCACTTACATTCATCGCTACAGGAATATTACATATCCAGGCTTGGAGCAGAGACTCTCTCACAGTACGTTGCTGCTTCATGTGGTTCGGTTCTTTAATGATCAGCATTTCCCAGCTTCAGCATAATGTCCACTGGTTGTGCAGACCTATTCTGCACACAGATGACATGAATAATATCTAGAAATCAGGATTATATTATTGTGAGTTGTGGTGTTATATGGGTAATATACAGCTGACGTTAGTAGAGACTGGTGAGAGGTTTCCTCCAGTAGCAGTAGGTAGCCGTGCAGACAGCAGCTAGCTCGCAGCACCAACATGTGTGCGCACTTTAACCGATTCCTTCACCGTTAAAGGAAAAAGTGATCAAGCTGAACGAGAGCTGGTTTTTTATGACCTTTGTGTAAAGATCAAAGGCAGCTGACTTTATCGCAGCGCTCTGCATTTCCCTTTCAGGAACACCAGGCAGCAGCGCCTGCACTTTCCAATGAGAAGCAGGTGTGGGCCGATCCGAGCGGATAACAGCTTCATAATGAGGGCCGGCCGCCTGCAGGGGCCTCCTGCACACAGGACACATAAAGAGCCATGGAAACACCAGACACAATAGCACTGCCTTCATCCCCACCAACATCATCATCACCTTCAGTGTGTGTGTAGAGGACAAACTCACATACTGTACAGGCAGATGTGAGGTGTTGAGTTCTGTAAAAACCCTCCACAGCCCGGCCAGTAAAAAGGTGTTAAATGCAGTCATGTTGGTGAACGTCACACCTGCATTCAGCAAATTAGACACGTGAGGAACGTGAGCCAACTTAAATCCAACCATGTGTGGGTTTCCACTGCTTCCAGTGTTTATGCTAAGCTAGGCTAAACGTGTCCCGGACCTTTCTTTGTGCTGAGGTCTGATCAGATTTCCTGCTGCTGGCTGGTTTGTATTAACATATGAAGAAATATAAAGCATTTTAATGGGAACATAACCAGTCATTCTATCCGTCTGTCAGTCAGTCAGTCAGTCAGTCAGAACACCACTCCTCCAGAAGCTAATAGAAGCCAGGCTCAGTAAAACCACTACAAACCACAACAGAACCAGATTCCACATCAACCGGCTGACCCGGTCCTCCACCCTCAAGGTCAAACAGCTAGAAGTCAAACCCACACACCTTCTATTAAACATCAGAGGCTGCTCTCGTTTCTGTGCTGTTTCACTGTACAGAGGTCACCTGTCAGTCAGACAGGTGGAGGCGGGGCTCTGGGTTTTTGTGTGTGGTGCTTATGGTACATTACAAAGCCAGAGGAGGTGCACCTACTCTAATCAATACAGGCTGGTTTTCAGTTTAGTTGTAGGTAAATGATCATCACAAAAACAATCAGTGTTGACTTGTTATTTAATGTGTTTGAGCCCCATTTATTATTTTACTTATTTGCTTTGGTTTGGTTATATCATGAACTGCTGCAGTGGCATAATCTCCCAACATGGACCATTAATATTTAATCTGCTCGACCTCATTAAGCTTCATTCAGTAATAATTTAAGCCATTTCCTCCTAATGTCTGAATTCCAGAGTAATTTTGAAGTTATCAGGAGAAATGTCTTTTTGGACAAAGAAGAATAAAAAATGAATCTAAAACGGCCCGAGCTGTGTTCACCATCAGCTAAATATAACAATGGTTTTATTGTATGAATGGAGCCGTGTGTTGTAGACACGATCGTTTGTCTATGAACCCAGATGATAAAGTTTATCTTCAGGCATTATTTAGTTACAGTTTAAAGCTGTTGCTGTAGGTTCATTCACATAATGAGCTGTGCTCCACAGTGAGAGCAGGGTGCACAGTCTTAACTCTGCACTGGTCACAATAAACATGAGTAACGTCTGAGAGATGGCGACAAAACACACTGATCGGTCTCTGATCTGTCTGATTAACTAATCCATCTCACTCTGGTCTGCAGTGGCTGTTTGCACACTGGGATGAAGTGACAGAGTCTCTGCAACAGTGATTCCCAGTTTATTTTATTTACTTTGATGAACTTTTTACTGCATAAAAAATGAGGTGACATTAGCATTTGCATGTTAAATACGTGGTTACGCCACAGCTCAGACTGATGACATTTACATTTCTACGACCCTGACGTGTAGTTTAGGTTTAGACCCAGGTGGACCTCAGACCTGCTCAGGTGCTGATGAATAGTTGTTGATGATCTCAGAGAGCTGGGAAATGAATTTAAACATAAAATAAATGAGTAAACTCTGATTCATTCACACTAAACGTTCACACTGTCATCAGGACATGTAGTCTCTGTGGTCATGGTTCTGTCCTGACTGACTGGTTTGTTTTGTGTTCACTCAGTATTTTTTTACTTAATTCAATAAAAAGCTGTGAAAGCGATTAAAAAAGACCAGATAACTTTAACTTGCCGAGTTCCTCTGAAGGTTTCTGTGGACGTGACAGATCTCACGCTAAAGAGACAAAAATAATCCTCACTGGGACCAAATGTCCTCACACACCGAGGAGGACAACAGCGAGCAGAGCAGCACCAACAATTACAGCCAGGTTGGGTTTGGCTGGGCCTCCTCTAGCATCACGCCACTGAGAGGAAAAAAACACGTATAAAAGCTGCTGTCACCTCGCTCACTGTTGTGCAACACATCTGAGGAATTTTTCTTTCTGCCCAAAACTCACTGTGTTATTTTCTGACTCTGTCCAACCAGCCAACAGTCATTTATTCCTCATACCTGAAGCTGCAGGCTCTGGCAGCATTAAACAGTTGTTACCTATCAGAATGAAACCTGGGCCATTGTTTATCCCTCACTGACTTGCCTTTTGGCCCTGAACCACTGTTGAACCACCCTTATGAAACCTGCGGTCACTGAGCCCACATTTGCAAACAAACCTCTGCTTTTGGTTTCTTTGTCAAATTTAGTTTTGCCTCTACCAAAGGCAATTACAGCCAGTGTGGTTCTCAGCAAGGTGCAGAGCAGCTCAGTCCTGAGGGTTTGATCCTTCATTATTAAACTGATTCCTGCACCAAACAAGTCAGACTAACAAAGACTCTCTGCTGCTTTCAGGCTCCGTCTCCACAAAGTCGGGTTTGAATCACTACGATCAATCAATAGGCCAGGGCTGTTTCTGGCTTTGTGGGGCCCCAGTTTACCAAACTACGATGGAGAGATTCCTAATCCCTCAGATGATCCACGAACATGCCACAGTCTATTACACTTCATCAGCAAAACAGGCTACAGCCATGATAACCTCTCATATTAAAATGAAACTTCTTAAGTTGAGCCACTGATAAAAAATGATAATACAAGGAAAACAACAATCTTCTTTATGTCAATAATTAAAACAGATATTAAGTGTTTTTAAAAATTGTTTGCTTTACATTTTGAAAGCAGGAACACAACTTATTGAGCTTATTTTGACCTTTAACTTTCATGAAGCAAATACTAAAGCTGGTTTATGAGTATACAAGTCCTAGCCAGCTAACTAGCATTTATCTGAGGCTAGCTGAGCTAGCTAGCAGGACATATAACAAACAAACTTGCCAAAAACTTACACCCCCCACCCCATCCACATCAACTTTACCTTTATCCTGTGACTGTCTTTCTTCCTCCGTTTTCTTCTTAGGTTTTCTGGTTTCTTCTTCCTGGTTTTTCCTTCTGCTTGACGCCGTTTCCCACCAACATCCTCACTGAGGGGAATGATGGGTACCTGTCAGTCATTCCCATGATACCTGTCGGCTGACGTCACTCACTGTGCGACAGTGGAGTCCAACGATTTTGACATAAAGACAGGTGATTTTAATTCTCCTCACATGAGGCTGAACATTTAACCTTGGCGCCCCCTAGTGGCTGGCGGGGCCCTATGCATTTGCATAGTCTGGACAGTATTGCACAGGGCTCTGAAACTCTACTGAGTTTTACTGAGTCAAAGTCAGACAGCAGCTGCTGAACATGGTGGAGACTCCAGCAGCTACAGAATCAGATATTTCCGTCAGGAGGTGGAGGAGACCAAACACAGAGCTGACCGGATGGTGGATGTTGGACTAACATCCATCAGGTGAACACCTCTCCAGTGGGATGTTTCTTTGTGTCTGCTGGATGAGGAAGTTTGCTAACATGCTAACCTGCGCTCTTCTGCCCCTAGTGGCTAAAAGGAATCTTAACTCAGATGTCATGAAGGTAAAGTATCATCAGTGTCTGTGTGTGTGAGCTGTAAAGTTTATTACTGGTGTCACGGGCAACAAAAACATCCCTGTCCACCCTGTTGTTAAAGTGAAACACACAAGCTGTTGTTTATACCAGAGAAAGGAAAAATAAATCCACCTTAAATAGAGCTCACACTGTTTTGTTTCCTGACATCTTAAGACTTCATGCGTCATTAATTAAAAACCTCAGTTTGAACCCAGATAGAAAACCAAGCTGTTCCAGGTGAAAATGAGCCTCAGTGTGAAGCAGAGGTTTTTGCTGTGGGAGCAGAGGCTGGTTCCTGCTGGTTCAGAACCAGCAGAGGTTCAGTCACATGTCAAACATCAGAGCTGCTGGTTGTTTTGAAGTGAATGGTGCTGCAGGGTGGATGCTCCCTGCTCTCTGCTGCCCTCTGCTGATACTCCACACATGGACACTTCACATCAAACTTCATGTCTCATCAGTCACTATCGGCTTGTAACTTTGAGTCGATATCAACAGGTCAAAGACATTTAACACTGCATCATTTCATCAAATGGAAAAACATATTTTCCATCTCTGGAAACTTGTGAACTATGGGAGAGTTTAAAATGAAGGTCTGTGGTTTTAAATGAAGACTGAGCTCACACTTTGTGTATGATGATGGACCAGTATAGGTCCAGCAAGTTGGACAGGTGAAATATGAAAAATAAGACACGACCTCAACTCTTTAAACAAATTTGACTGTTTATTATAAGAAAAACAAACGGAGACATGAGAGGATACAGAGTGAAAATGACTTGGGACGACAGAACGCATGGTTCCTAACACCCAATATATTAATATACACAGCTACTAGCCTATGTACAATATATGTCTGAAACAATACTGAAGATCACACAGTGTGGATGAGAGAGTGGAGAGAAAACAAACAGGACATCTCTGTTAGAAATATTCCAAACTGCTGAATTCCTGTTGGAACAAAAAAAGAAAGAACCCAACACCTTTCCAGGAGAGAAATAATCAGAGAAATAGCTACTATAGATTCTGATAGATAATCAATTATCAATAACAATTATCACACCTAATCTGCATTCACACACTGAGATATTATAGATCACTTATACTGTACACTATCAAACTAAAAGACTCACCTATCTCTCTAATGCAACCAGAACAAAATACACAGGCTCACTGTAGCAAAGGACTCTGGGAGATTGAGTTTAGTGGTTTCCTTACTTCCTGCACTTTTTAAAAATCCTCTCTCCCTCATTTAATCACATCATATGGCACAACACAGCAACTCTGGTTAACCACTTCAATCCCAACGAGCTCCCAGTGCTCAAAGGAATGTCGAAAACACTCATTCACAAAACTCATTTTCTCTCAAACACACACACACTCTCATACATTTAGAGAAGTGTTAAGATACAGTACAGATAACAAAACACTACTGTAACGACAAAAACACTTAAGGATGCACTCAAACGTAACATATTTGGTCTTCCTCCCTCGCTCCTGTGAAAGTGATTTTGGTTTGTGCCATTTTATATTTTGAATAATTTGATGGGAGGATTCAAAATACTGTACAACACATGTACACTGCCATTAACTGAGAGACACACACATAAAAAGAATGGGACGTGACATGATGACATTTCAAAAATGAAAATGTGCTTTAACACATTTACACACACGATAATTACGTTGAAGATATTTCAGCCTGGATCACACCAGAGAGAGTGAACAGCTCAACATCATTTATCCATGTCACTGCAAAACAGCTGGCACCAGAAGCAAAGTGACTGCGTTAGCTGGTGAACTGTACGCTAACATGCTAGCTCTCCAAGTTAGCTATAATGCCCAGTTCACGCCACATGGGAGGCAATGTTGGGAACAATTCCTCAGTCTTCACGTGCAGCTGCGTCTCTTATCTTTATCAATGAACAAAACAAAATGTGTAATTTGAGTGATAGTTGTTTTACTGCAGAATTACCTCTATCAACGGTCTTTGATGGAAAGTTGTATTTGTCAGAACTTTCAGAAAAACTCAACTTTCCCAGTCACAATTACTTAAAAGTAGAAAATTACATAACTGACCTGAATGCAGCGTAACTGTCCTTTAGCAGGCTTGCTAACTTGGAGAACTATCTAGACTATTAACTGAGAGATTTGCACAAATCTGCCTGAATCCACTGATAGAAGCAGTTCCATTGACGTGAGCTGCTCATTGAGATTTTGACATTTAATGTTGGTGTGACAGAGTGGAGGAACATACTTTAATCCAGTTGCAGTGTTGACCAATCACCTTTAGTTTTACTTGCTTGAATCTCCATCTCTCTGCAGTACATGGAAAACCCATCTTCACCATTGTCGACATCATCTCTCTCTGTATCCGTCTTTCCATTGATTTACTTAAGATCACAAGAAGAGGCCACTGTAAAGTCCACAGCCCTGTATTCATTTTGTTCTGCGCTGCATCCATCCTGCATTAGTTCTGTAAACAAGACTCTTTCAAATGCTATGCGGTAAAAATCAGTATAGATTTCACGAAAGACTTGTTTTTCAAACATCCTGTTGACAGGTCATTATTCATGCAAAAGAATCTGTGTATTCTTTACTGAATCTCCTTGAGGGAAAGGTGCAGCAGTGATTGGCTGGTTAATGCAGTGAGAGGCGGGACTCGTCTGATGGCGTCGTCTGTCCGAGGTGTATCAGCCCCTGCTTCTCAGTCCCTTGTGGCTCATTGGCCCTCAGCTCTGAGGGTCCCATTTCTAACACAGTAGTTCTGCTACGTATGGCCCAAAATGTAGATGTTATGCCTGATCTCCAGTCGCCGAGATCTTACCTCGCTGCGATCCGATTGGCTGCTGTAGCATGTCTTTAAAATCACACCAAACCAACCGGGCTATACTGCCTTCATTGTCTTTAACATTTGAGCTTCTGCAAAGGTCCTGTTTCTGTTAAAACTTAATCTTAATCTGAACAGTTTGATTTGTTTCACCGTTTTCTTATCGGTGATGAAAAGACAAAACTGGCCAATTTAAACCCAAACCAAACCACAGCGAACTCCATCGAGGCAGAGCAGGGCTGATGGAGACACAGCACATACACCTACAGGTCTATGGGCTCTAACATAGACATATACACACTTAACACACACACATTTTTAGGCCCCACCACAAACACAGACAAAGGCAGTGTGATACCTTAATGTTAGATGTTTGCATTACACTCTGAGGGTTGATGACCCTCCTCACTTGCAGTACCCGAGTTGTTGTTTTAATTCCCACTGGCACTCCTGCTACAAATGTAAGGCACTTTGAATAAAAGCATCCACCAATTTGCATAATGTTTTGCCATAAATAATGGTATTATTTAACACTAATAATCTTTGTTTCTCTTTGGCAACAAAAAGGCACAGCTGTTTTTTTTTCTTGTTTGGTTTCTACGTGCCTCTGATTGTGATTCTTTCCCAAATTACCCACAGTTCCTCACTGACTGACTCTCAGTCTGTGAACCACACAGGTTTCAACCCAGCCTCTTGGCACTGTGATGTGAACCTCAGCTGAACAACATTCATATCCACAAAAACAGACCAAAACAAGTGAAATACAATAAACCAAGAAAAATAAAATAGAATAAAAATCTAACAATAAAATCCTACACTACAATTTGACCCTAACCCTAGCTCCAGTGTGGGTTAATATATGAACATGAATAACTGAGAGACACAGACACAGTGCTTTACAATAACAATATTAATATTAATAATAATAATAATAAAAACCACAGGGACAGGAGAAACTACCAAGACTGAAAAGTCTGTCCAGAGAGGAAGAAGAATAAAGTTGACGGCACCTTTGGCACCAGAACACCATGAAAAGAAGAAACGTCAAAAGGTCCGACGAAACATTTTGGTCAAAGAGGCTTTAAAGAGACGAATGAAACTGAAACTGGCATTGACAGAAATCTTTAGAAAGCTTAGAAATCCTTGTTCACTACGACTGAAAGGTTGGGATCTCACGAAACGTTTCTCCTCTGAGTTGACCAGCCTTCTCTCTTCCCATCTTCCCATAGCGTGCTGCTATTCCCACAAAGCAAACCAACCTCCTGACCACAGCTCTGCCGGTGTCCTCACTCCCTCCGACAGCAACTCGCTCCTGTTACACAAAACCAATCCTCTGTCTTCTCGTCAGTCTGTCGTCTTCCAGGAGTCCAGAGATGGACAAACCCCCTGAAGCCGAGGAAAGCCAGAGTGGTACATCCCAGCGACCTGGGCTCACTGGTTGACGTGGGGCCTCAGGGCTTGGTAAAGTCCCTCGAAGGAGGGTCGGTTGGGGATGTCCCGACTCCAACAACGCATCATCAGCTCGAAGAGAGAAGGTGGGCAGAGTGGAGGGGCATACAGGAAAATCTGAGAGGGAAATACAAGAGAGTTAAAGGGACCACACAGTGAAGAAATGGGAAAAGTATTCAACAAGTGTATGAACTCAGTCAAGGTGATCTGAAAAACCAGTAGTATCGGGCATGTTCTAATGAAAACCGACAGACCTTTTAGAGGTGTAGAATTGCTGAAAGGTAGAATAAGAAGAGCCTAAATAAAGCATGGATGCAAGAATAATTTTGGACGAATAGCTTTCTATCAACTATCTTTGTGGGTGCTTTTGATTCATCTCACCTGTCTGCCCTGGTTCCTGAAGAACTCGCCAGTGTTCTCTATGACCTGTTCGTCAGACAGCAGGCTGTAGGGCTGCTCCTTACACAGAGTGAAGATCTCCCACAGGGTGACGCCAAACGCCCACACGTCACTGGCTGTGGTGAACTTACCCTGGAGGTGAAATGAAAAAGCAGTAGAAGTCAAATTATTACATTTCATGAAAGAGTTTTTTAAGTTTAAGACTCTAGAGGCTGTCCTCTAGGTCCACAAGGTGTTTGTCAACCCTAATGAGCCCTTATCAAAAGACAAACCTGAAACCTTTGGAGAGCAGATGGACTACAAGTCCTCCATTTGACCTGATTCCAAAAGACTGGATCACACTGGGTCTTTGGAGTCTGGAGTCTTGATGGACCAAACTTCAAAATCAGAGGTTCAATACTTTATGGTTTTCTGGCACAAACATATTTCTTTCATACTACTTTTTAGTGTATGGCTCTACATTTGTGGACGTAGAAGTAAGATAGTTTCAGCTTGAGACCTGGTTTGGGTCGGGAAAACACTCGGTTTCAAGCTTTTGGTTTTACTTTAAGCCCATCATTATGAAGAGGTAGAGAGGTCAGGAAACAGCTTATTAATACGAGGTGTAAATTGTCTTATTTTTTTCTTTCTTTACTCCTATCATATATTATCTTTTCCCTCAGTCCCTCACCAGCAGGATGCTCTCCCAGGCCATCCACCGTATGGGCAGCACCGCCCGGCCCTGGATGCGGTAGTAGTCGCTGCTGTACAGGTTCCGGCTCATCCCGAAGTCAGCGATCTTGATGGTGAGGCGGCGGTCCAGCAGGCAGTTCCTGGTGGCCAGGTCTCGGTGCACGAAGTTCAGAGACGCCAGGTACTTCATCCCTGACGAGATCTGCACCGACATGTGGAGGAGGTCGGACAGACTGGAGGGAGGGAGAGGGAGAGAAACAATTGTAGCATATGTGGTAGGAATCTATGTCTCCCCCTGCTGTTTGCATTAAAAACTACAAGAAGCAAATGCTTTGAAAAGTTCAGATAACACGAAGTGTGACTGATAGCATGTTGTTAGCATGTGTAAGCAGTCTAAACTGTGTATATGGTGTATTAACCTGACTGAAGGGATGTTGTTGGCATGTGTCAGCGTGCTCTCGATCTCCCGCTGCGACAGAAACATGTTGAGGTCTCCGTTCTCCATGTACTCGGTCACCATGCACAGCGGGTCAGACGACACGCACACACACAGCAGCCGGATGATGTTGGGGTCATTCAGGCGAGACATGATCTTTATTTCCTTCAGGAAGTCGTTCCTGATGGATGGACAGATGGAAGAAGACAAGATGAGACATTTTCAGGTTTAGCCTTGATCTCAGACATAAAAAAAATCTGAATTATACTTCAAACCAAGAATCTAGTTCTAGTGTTGTGAATGAATGTAGTGTCCTGATTCTCAGGTTGGAAACCATGGGTGTAGGCAAGGCTTCATGTGTAAAACTGGTACAACAATGACCGAACAGCTCCTCCTTGTGGAGCAGCAGCAGCCTGCTATATGTCAAACAGAACCTAGCACGTAGTCCTCGCCTGGATCCAGTTCACATGAATCACAAACATGAATAAGAATTCACCGGAACTGGAGCTGCACACAAATACCTGGCTTGGCTGGTGGCGTCGGCCCTCAGCTGTTTAACAGCCACCAGCACAGAGTGGCCGTCTCTGTCAGGGAGGGGCGACCCCTCCCCAAGGAATTCTGGGAGTCCTTCAGCCTCACACAGGTGGACCTGCAGGAGGAAATCCTGATCAGACTCTGGAGGACTCCAGCATCAAGATAAATCACATCCATCCTTCTGTTTGTTTTCAGAAACCTGTCAACCCCGCTCACCTCTCCGAACTGCCCCTCCCCCAGCTTCTCCCTGAAGATCAGCTGTTGCCGTGGGAACTCGGCAGCGGAGATGTCCTTCCTGGTGAGGGAGTCCACGGTGAGGGCGGGGACAGCGTACATGTTGCTGCCGGTGACGCCCTGCAGCCGCACGATGTCCGTCTCGGCGTAGTGCGGCGCGTTGCTGTGGAAACACTGGTGCGGCGTGCACTGGGTGACGTCGGGCTCGGCGTACCCTCCTCCACACGCTGATGGAGAGAGATGGGAGTTAGATGATTCAATCATAACATAATAAGTTAGATGGAAATGTAATAACCTCATCAAAAACAGCTGCTTTCTGCTGTGCATGACTCAAAGTAACATGGAACCAAGCTTATGTGTGAAGCTAACACATTATTAGGTACCAAGGAAGTTGGCTGAAATACATCTGCATGTAGAACTGCAGCCACAGACCAATTCCAGAGAGAAAAGCAGAACGCAGCAGCATGAAAACTCATCCTCCTCTTGTCTGCTGTGTCTGAGAGATGTTTAAATGTCTGAGGTCACACCTTTCAGCTCTTACCACGCAGCCAGCCCGAGGTCATGTGACAGGAAGTCAGCAGGAGCAGGTCATAGAGAGGGTTACCAAGGAGGAGAGCTGGAGGATGAAGAGGAGGTAACGAAGAGAGAGAGAGAGAAACAGGGAGGTAAAGGAGAGAAACACTGCAGAATGAATGAGCATGCAGATTCAGCAGTTTTACAGCATCATCAGAAAATATAAAAGAAGAGAGAGAGAAAAAAGAGGTGTCAGTTTGTTCGACATGTTCTGGAGGAAATAAAGGAAACGAACTCAGGAGGTGTTAACGAGTGACAGAGGGCTGGAGTTTTTCCTGTTGCTGATGTGTGGGGTTTCTGACTGAGCCAGTAGGGGGCAGACTGCAGCAGTCTGTTTCACCAGAGGCCTCTGCTCTTTGACAGCTTCAGAAAAAAGAAAAAAAAAAACAGTACCAGAGCAGACGGTCGAGTCCAAGCATGTCGACACGGATGCATCTGGAACATTTTTAAGGCATCACTGATTCAGAATAACTTCCACACGAGTTTATGTTTCCATAGATGAGGAAGCTCACAGTGAACAAACACTAAGCTTCCACAGATGGTCAATAAAACATGAACATAATGACATGCCTGAGTGAGCAAGTGGGGAGTTTTTGAAGGGGGAATTCTTGTCTTTGTCAACCCAGGTTTTATCCTTTGACATTTTTGTCTGTCGTGACGATGGAAGTTTAAAGGAAGGCGTGTTCGTTCACCTGAGGCCTCGGCGCTCTGCGACAGCTCCGGCAGCTTGTTTCTCAGCACCGCTGGGTTCTGGTACTGTGGGTCCAACAGGAAAACTCTCTCATAGTGAGGGTCAGCGTTGGCCGGGCCTGAGGAAAAACACAACACATGAATGAATCACACGAACGAGAACCAGACATTCCTGATGATCGGATGTCCAGGCACTGTGATCAATACATTTCTACTGAAGCTGTTACAGCAAAGCAGCTGGTGTGTGTGTCCCTGTTACAGTGCAGTGTACTGTGTGTCACTGACCTTTCACTGTCTAATGTTTCCTACATTTGGCTCCAGCTCCGGGCCTGGATGTTGGAGCTGATGCCGGGTGGTGACCTTTTAATGACTGATCTGTTGTCTCACGTCTCCAAGAGTCAAATATAGTTTTCACTGAGCTGCACTGAAAACTAATGATGTACTAAAACATTATGCTGCTTTCTGCTGTTACTGCAGATAAAATACGAGAGTATTTCCACTGAAACAATCAGTGGGAAAAGTATTTAAATTGGTGAGATCTCAGAAAGGGTTGATAGAAAGATAAGGAGAGTCAGTGACTCCAATGACTGAATGTCTGTAGGGAGACACAGCACAGAATGAAGTCCACCCTCCAGATTTCTGTATAAATAATCTCTACTCTGCTGTTTTTACTATTAGAATAGGTCCAGTATCTGTTGACTACCTGTAGAGGCGTGTCCAGAGCGGGGGGGCACAGGTGGGGTCTGTAGGATGATGGTATCGCTGCAGGACGACAGTCGAACCGTCACCTCCTCGTCAAGGATCCGACGTGGAGCCTGGAGGAGGAGAAAGAACGAATGAAACTTCTTTTAGTCCTTAAAAACCAGGACATGAGTGTAAATGAAGAACCTGAGTGTGACCTGTGGTCCTCTCAGAGTCTCGCTGCTAAATTCACTTCAGGATTTTAGACTTGTCCCTGCATTTTTCAACCATTCAAGACTTTTGTTCTCTGGTCTATAATAAACACTACACCCCCGCAAAGCCATAGACTCTAATCTTATTTCCTAAAAAGGAAAATAATCGTCCAAACCCAACTCTGTCTTCAGTTTGTGATCAGGCCCAACCAGTTTATACTGAACAGCTGCTTCAAACAGATTCAGAATCAACAGGTGGTTTGTTTAGAAAATGTTTGGATGAGTGTATTTCAACATTTACAATACACCCGTCCAAAGAATAATTACATGGGGGGAAAATTCAATAATCCAAAATAAATGACTGGAATAACCAGCTCATGGTTTTATCCACCAACCAGTCAAGTCACAGGAAGTATGGCCACAACAAACTTTCTGTTCCTGAGTTTTTGTAGAACATTTTTGATGAAGCTGACCTTTGACCCTTTGGATAGAAAATGTCATCACGTCACCATTTTTTCCTGTTGTGTCATAATTAGTGTGTGAATTCCTGAGTTAGAAGTCACAGTGACCTTGACCTTTGAGCTTTGACCACCAAATTCTAATCAAGACAGACCTGAAAACAGGGGGCCATCAGTTTTATCCAACGCTCCATTTCCTTTTTTTGCCCTGTTCCTGAACACAACACTGAAACTGCCAAAAACCGAAGAGAACAGAAACTTCAGTTCACAGGAACTCTGTGTTCCTCTAAACGACGTCAGCGTCGTCATCGTTCTGTAGCTCAGAACCAGAACCAGAACCCTGACTGAGAACCTGAGGAGAACCCTCTTTCTCCTCACCTTCTCCAGCACCTTGCAGACGTACTGACACCAGAGGATGAGGAAGATGATGATGACCAGCAGCAGGATGATGGTCACCAGGCAGCCAATCAGAATGGGCGTGTTCCCGTCGTCGGGCGGATCACTGGCTGATGGATTAACTGTGGTGGAGAAGACGACAGACGTTAAGACTGAACGATGAGGAAACTGTTTCCTGCAGATTATTGCAGATATTAAACCAGAGAGTATGGTGCAGAGGTAATATGTGAGAGGATGTTTTTTGGCGTCAATTCCACATTTACACCATTTTCACTTGTGTTTTTTATCCAGTTATTCTTCAAATCGGACAGATTCAAGGTGATGGTGATGATTAGAACAAGGAACTGCTGATACATTTCCCATCAGCCCCTTGGCTTCACATCCTCCTCTTTAACTCAGTCTCAGTTTTAAACAGGTGAATGTTATTTTGACTGATGTTGAGATGATACACAGTGTAGTTAAGATGCTGTCACTGAGGTAAGGTCAAAGGTCAGACCTGTCTTTGGTGTGGTTGTCATGGTGCTCTCCCCACTGGCTGTAGGAGAAGGCTCCACCGGGGTCATCTGGGTCGGGAGTATGGTGTCCTCTGAGGGACAAATAAGAAGTTATTTCATTTTTCTGTTTTGGCAGAAATGTAAATGATGTGTGTGTGTGTGTGTGTGTGTGTGTGTTACCTGACTGAAAGGAGATCTCGCTGAACATCATCCACACGTCAGCGAAGTAAAACCGGCAGCGGAGGGACTTGGCGGCGCGGCGGTTCAGCGGTACGGTGACGTAGCGGGCGCTCGGGTTCCTGTCGTCCAGCACCGTCTTGAACACCACAGACTCCGCCTCCCAGCCGGCGATGAGGCGGGGCTTAAACCAACAGGTGACGGAGGAGAAGATCTTCACGCCGCGGGCGAACATGTTGTTACTGTGAACCTGGACGGACAGAGGAGCGATTCAGTTAGAAAGATGAAGTTAAACTTGAGGATGAATTAGAATTTAAAGTGAGAAGAAAACCTTCATGGAGGTGAAGTTCCTCTGCCTGTCGAACACAAACTCCATCTCCACGTATCCCTGAGTTCCCAGCGAGTCGTTCCTCCAGCCCAGGTAGTCGTAGCCCGGCCACACGTGGTACTGACGCGTCAGCAGGAAGTCGTCCAGGCCGATCACCCCGTCCGTCAGCTGACCCAGGCCGCCGAACAGCCTCCTGCTGGACCAGTCACAAACAGCTGGTCAGGAAAACAGGAAGCACTGAACTGTCACAGGTGTGTGTGAGTGTGTGTGTGTGTGTGTGAGACTTGCCTCCTCTCATGGACTCCGTCATAGGTGGAGTCGTTGAGGCTGGCGATGGGGTAACCAGGCGGCATCATGAGCTGACCCTCCGGAGCGCTGTAGGTGATCAGACCGTCTGCAGAGAGGGGGGGCACGTTAAAGGGGTTCAGGTCACAGTCATTCAGGTCTCACTGAGAGGACAAGGACTCGTTCACTGATCAGAATTATTACCAAAATAAAAGCCCAGACATGACACCAGCAGCTGAGGGTTTTTAACTGTAAAGCTGTTTGTGTTTATCCTCAGAGGTCAATGACTTTTCAGACTGAGGAGGAGTAAACATTTCTGAGAAGCAATAAAAGTCTGAATCTACTGAGTCAGCATCCTCTAATGTCGAGAACACACACACACACACACACACTGTGACTGTGTGTGTCTTACCGTCCCACGGACAGCCGTACAGCTCCACTCTCATGCAGACGGTGGTGGACAGCTTGGTGACCGGGATCAGACGGACGTAGCGGGTGATGACCGGCGGGTGAAGGTCGTTGATGACGGAGGCGTAGGCGTTCTTGTTGCCCTCCATCACCTGGTGACAGACGTCAGGGACATGATCAGAGTGTCGCTGTCAGTGTGGAACCAACAGTGGAGCATAAAGACAGTGTTTCTGGGCTGCAGCCTCAGGGCAGCGGGTGTTTGTCCTGCTGCAGGTCTGTCTGCTCACCTGAGGGCGGGGCTGAGTGTTGTACCTGCAGAGCTGTGACTGTGTGTTTGTGCTTTACAGCAGAAGATAATGTTTTATTTCTCTGATTCACTGCTCTGTTCTCAGTCTCCATATTCTAATATGTATAATATAATATATATCATAACCTTTAACATCTGATTCCACTGTGTAAACATCAACCTCTTCAGCACATACGTCTGTCTGACAGTCTGCTATGGAGAGCACAGAGAAAACTCTTTGTTCGTGTCGTTAATATCAGAGCACTGCTGTCTAATTACTGCCATTCATTCAGATCAGATTAGGAGCTTTGTTTTTGTTCCAGACTC
>NC_066846.1:0-8040 GCF_001640805.2 Lates calcarifer
CTTTTTCCAGTTTGTCCTTTTCATTCAAAAACATGGCTTTCTTTCTGTCCATGTAAATCCTCATTTGACTGAGACATTCTCTCTCGCTACTGATGCTGATCATCATAGCTTCAAGTTCTGCTTTCATCTTGTTGAGATTCTTCCTCAAGAGAGTTCCATTTCTTTTCTTTCTGCCAGCACCCTCTTCTCAATGCTTCCCAGTTCTTGTTTTAGTCCTCTGGTGGCGTCAATCTGGACTTCTTGTTCATCTAGTTTTAAAGTAATCTTGTTAACGACTTGTTCAAGTTTGTCTCGCTCTCTGGGCCTTTAGGGTCAGCTCTTTAATGTTGGTTTATTTCTGTTTATCTCATCAAACAGACTCTCTGCATGTTCTTTCTTCTCTTGTAGCTCAATCTTTATAATTTCCAACTTTTCTTTTCCCTCTTTTATGTCTTGCTTCTCTTGCTCTAACAAGTCCATTTGTTTCAGAATATTAGACCTCATCAGCTCCAATTCCTGCCTCTCTTTATTCATCATCTCATTAAGTCTATCCAGGTCCTCCCTGTTTGCTTCAGCTCTTCCCTCTGGTTATTAGAATTTTTGTTTTTCCATTTCAACCTTCTGCTTCCATTGATTTTCCATGACTTCTCGTTTCATTACCATCTCTGAGAGTATACCGATGAGAGCATTTTCTGTTTGCATCAGCTCAGTGTAAACCGACATCTGGGTTGTCTCTTTATCAAAGTTTGCAAGTTTTTTCTGCAATGCAATGCAAATTTGCATGTCTTTATTGTTTTGGTCTATTTGCTCTATTTTGTTTTTGATGTCTCTATGTGTATTTTTGTTCAGTTCTTGAGTTTACCTCTCAAGGTTTGTATGAATAGTATTTTACTCATGAATTGATCTTCTTTGACTTTCAACTCTGACTGTTCATCTTTCACTTTATCTTTCTCACTCTCAAGTTTTTGCCTGTCCATATCAAGACTAGTCTTCAGCTGACTGATTTGTTCTTTTTCTAGACTTATGCTGTTGATAACAGCTTCAACCTCTTCTTTCTTCTTGTTGAGATCCTTCCTCAAAAGTTTCAGTCCTTCTCTTTCTTCCAATACAGTGCTCCTATAGGTTTGTAGTTCCTGAAATTGTGTTTTGAGGTCATTATTTAGTTCATGTTCTTTTTGTTTCAATTTAATTATGTTCATCTCATTCTGAAGTGTCTTTATTTGTCTGAACCAGATGGGTCAAATCTCTAATGTTGGTTTTCTCTCTGTTCATCTCATCATCAGATGTCTGCATGTTCTTTTTTCTTTTGAAGTTCAGTCTTTATGATTTCCAAATTGTCTTTTTCCTCCTTTATATGTCGTTTCTCTTGGTCTAATAGGTCACTTGTTTCAGGATGTCAGACCTCATCATCTCCAAGTCCATTTTATCTTTGTCATCATCTCATTCACTCTGTCTAATTCTTCTCTCTCCTCCTTCAGCTCTGCCCTCAGTTTGTCAAGATGTAGTTTTTCATTCATAAACTTTTGCCTCCATAGATGTTCAACATGCTCTTTCTGGATGACCATGTCTGACAGTATACTTATCAGACCTTCCTTTTCTCTCTCTAACAGCTCGGTGTAACAATTCATGTTTTCTTTCTGTCCATCAAGCTCTGCACTTTTCTTCCAATGCAGACACCGTTAGCATATCTTCGTTGTTTTGTTGTAAACGTTCCATTTTGTGTTTGATGTCATCACTCATTCTTTCTTTCAGCTGTTGAAGTTTCACCCTCAGATTTCTAGGACTTTCATTTTAGTCATGACTGGATGTTCTCTCATCATCATCAGTTGAGACCTTTCTTTTTCCAGTTTGTCCTTTTCATTCAAAACATGGCTTTCTTTCTGTCCATGTAAATCCTCATTTGACTGAGACATTCTCTCTCGCTACTGATGCTGATCATCATAGCTTCAAGTTCTGCTTTCATCTTGTTGAGATTCTTCCTCAAGAGTTCCATTTCTTTTCTTTCTGCCAGCACCCTCTTCTCAATGCTTCCAGTTCTTGTTTTAGTCCTCTGGTGGCGTCAATCTGGACTTCTGTTCATCTAGTTTTAAAGTAATCTTGTTAACGACTTGTTCAAGTTTGTCTCGCTCTCTGGGCCTTTAGGGTCAGCTCTTTAATGTTGGTTTTATTTCTGTTTATCTCATCAAACAGACTCTCTGCATGTTCTTTCTTCTTGTAGCTCAATCTTTATAATTTCCAACTTTTCTTTCCCTCTTTTATGTCTTGCTTCTCTTGCTCTAACAAGTCCATTTGTTTCAGAATATTAGACCTCATCAGCTCCAATTCCTGCCTCTCTTTATTCATCATCTCATTAAGTCTATCCAGGTCCTCCCTGTCTTGCTTCAGCTCTTCCCTCTGGTTATTAGAATTTTGTTTTTCCATTTCAACCTTCTGCTTCCATTGATTTTCCATGACTTCTCGTTTCATTACCATCTCTGAGAGTATACCGATGAGAGCATTTTTTTCTGTCTGCATCAGCTCAGTGTAAACCGACATCTGGGTTGTCTCTTTATCAAAGTTTGCAAGTTTTTTCTGCAATGCAATGCAATCTTTGCATGTCTTTATTGTTTTGGTCTATTGCTATTTTGTTTTTTGATGTCTCTATGTGTATTTTTGTTCAGTTCTTGGAGTTTACCTCTCAAGGTTTGTATGAATAGTATTTTACTCATGAATTGATCTTCTTTGACTTTCAACTCTGACTGTTCATCTTTCACTTTATCTTTTCTCACTCTCAGTTTTTGCCTGTCCATATCAAGACTAGTCTTCAGCTGACTGATTTGTTCTTTTCTAGACTTATGCTGTTGATAACAGCTTCAACCTCTTTCTTTCTTCTTGTTGAGATCCTTCCTCAAAAGTTTCAGTCCTTCTCTTTCTTCCAATACAGTGCTCCTATAGGTTTGTAGTTCCTGAAATTGTGTTTTGAGGTCATTATCCTTTAGTTCATGTTCTTTTTGTTTCAATTTAATTATGTTCATCTCATTCTGAAGTGTCTTTATTCCTGTCTGAACCAGATGGGTCAAATCTCTAATGTTGGTTTTCTCTCTGTTCATCTCATCAATCAGAATGTCTGCATGTTCTTTTTTCTTTTGAAGTTCAGTCTTTATGATTTCCAAATTGTCTTTTTCCTCCTTTATATGTCGTTTCTCTTGGTCTAATAGGTCACTTTGTTTCAGGATGTCAGACCTCATCATCTCCAAGTCCATTTTATCTTTGTTCATCATCTCATTCACTCTGTCTAATTCTTCTCTCTCCTCCTTCAGCTCTGCCCTCAGTTTGTCAAGATGTAGTTTTTCATTCATAAACTTTTGCCTCCATAGATGTTCAACATGCTCTTTCTGGATGACCATGTCTGACAGTATACTTATCAGACCTTCCTTTTCTCTCTCTAACAGCTCGGTGTAACAATTCATGTTTTCTTTCTGTCCATCAAGCTCTGCACACTTTTCTTCCAATGCAGACCACACCGTTAGCATATCTTCGTTGTTTTGTTGTAAACGTTCCATTTTGTGTTTGATGTCATCACTCATTCTTTCTTTCAGCTGTTGAAGTTTCACCCTCAGACTTTCTAGGACTTTCATTTTAGTCATGACTGGATGTTCTCTCATCATCAGTTGAGACCTTTCTTTTTCCAGTTTGTCCTTTTCATTCAAAAACATGGCTTTCTTTCTGTCCATGTAAATCCTCATTTGACTGAGACATTCTCTCTCGCTACTGATGCTGATCATCATAGCTTCAAGTTCTGCTTTCATCTTGTTGAGATTCTTCCTCAAGAGTTCCATTTCTTTTCTTTCTGCCAGCACCCTCTTCTCAATGCTTCCCAGTTCTTGTTTTAGTCCTCTGGTGGCGTCAATCTGGACTTCTTGTTCATCTAGTTTTAAAGTAATCTTGTTAACGACTTGTTCAAGTTTGTCTCGCTCTCTCTGGGCCTTTAGGGTCAGCTCTTTAATGTTGGTTTTATTTCTGTTTATCTCATCAAACAGACTCTCTGCATGTTCTTTCTTCTCTTGTAGCTCAATCTTTATAATTTCCAACTTTCTTTTCCCTCTTTTATGTCTTGCTTCTCTTGCTCTAACAAGTCCATTTGTTTCAGAATATTAGACCATCAGCTCCAATTCCTGCCTCTCTTTATTCATCATCATTAAGTCTCTCCAGGTCCTCCCTGTCTTGCTTCAGCTCTTCCCTCTGGTTATTAGAATTTTGTTTTTCCATTTCAACCTTCTGCTTCCATTGATTTTCCATGACTTCTCGTTTCATTACCATCTCTGAGAGTATACCGATGAGAGCATTTTTTTGTTTGCATCAGCTCAGTGTAAACCGACATCTGGGTTGTCTCTTTATCAAAGTTTGCAAGTTTTTTCTGCAATGCAATGCACAATCTTTGCATGTCTTTATTGTTTTGGTCTATTTGCTCTATTTGTTTTTGATGTCTCTATGTGTATTTTTGTTCAGTTCTTGGAGTTTACCTCTCAAGGTTTGTATGAATAGTATTTTACTCATGAATTGATCTTCTTTGACTTTCAACTCTGACTGTTCATCTTTCACTTTATCTTTCTCACTCTCAAGTTTTTGCCTGTCCATATCAAGACTAGTCTTCAGCTGACTGATTTGTTCTTTTTCTAGACTTATGCTGTTGATAACAGCTTCAACCTCTTCTTTCTTGTTGAGATCCTTCCTCAAAAGTTTCAGTCCTTCTCTTTCTTCCAATACAGTGCTCCTATAGGTTTGTAGTTCCTGAAATTGTGTTTTGAGGTCATTATCCTTTAGTTCATGTTCTTTTTGTTTCAATTTAATTATGTTCATCTCATTCTGAAGTGTCTTTATTCCTGTCTGAACCAGATGGGTCAAATCTCTAATGTTGGTTTTCTCTCTGTTCATCTCATCAATCAGAATGTCTGCATGTTCTTTTTTTTTGAAGTTCAGTCTTTATGATTTCCAAATTGTCTTTTTCCTCTTTATATGTCGTTTCTCTTGGTCTAATAGGTCACTTTGTTTCAGGATGTCAGACCTCATCATCTCCAAGTCCATTTTATCTTTGTTCATCATCTCATTCACTCTGTCTAATTCTTCTCTCTCCTCCTTCAGCTCTGCCCTCAGTTTGTCAAGATGTAGTTTTTCATTCATAAACTTTTGCCTCCATAGATGTTCAACATGCTCTTTCTGGATGACCATGTCTGACAGTATACTTATCAGACCTTCCTTTTCTCTCTAACAGCTCGGTGTAACAATTCATGTTTTTTTTCTGTCCATCAAGCTCTGCACACTTTTCTTCCAATGCAGACCACACCGTTAGCATATCTTCGTTGTTTTGTTGTAAACGTTCCATTTTGTGTTTGATGTCATCACTCATTCTTTCTTTCAGCTGTTGAAGTTTCACCCTCAGACTTTCTAGGACTTTCATTTTAGTCATGACTGGATGTTCTCTCATCATCATCAGTTGAGACCTTTCTTTTTCCAGTTTGTCCTTTTCATTCAAAAACATGGCTTTCTTTCTGTCCATGTAAATCCTCATTTGACTGAGACATTCTCTCTCGCTACTGATGCTGATCATCATAGCTTCAAGTTCTGCTTTCATCTTGTTGAGATTCTTCCTCAAGAGTTCCATTTCTTTTCTTTCTGCCAGCACCCTCTTCTCAATGCTTCCCAGTTCTTGTTTTAGTCCTCTGGTGGCGTCAATCTGGACTTCTTGTTCATCTAGTTTTAAAGTAATCTTGTTAACGACTTGTTCAAGTTTGTCTCGCTCTCTCTGGGCCTTTAGGGTCAGCTCTTTAATGTTGGTTTTATTTCTGTTTATCTCATCAAACAGACTCTCTGCATGTTCTTTCTCTTGTAGCTCAATCTTTATAATTTCCAACTTTTCTTTTCCCTCTTTTATGTCTTGCTTCTCTTGCTCTAACAAGTCCATTTGTTTCAGAATATTAGACCTCATCAGCTCCAATTCCTGCCTCTCTTTATTCATCATCTCATTAAGTCTATCCAGGTCCTCCCTGTCTTGCTTCAGCTCTTCCCTCTGGTTATTAGAATTTTGTTTTTCCATTTCAACCTTCTGCTTCCATTGATTTTCCATGACTTCTCGTTTCATTACCATCTCTGAGAGTATACCGATGAGAGCATTTTTTTCTGTTGCATCAGCTCAGTGTAAACCGACATCTGGGTTTGTCTCTTTATCAAAGTTTGCAAGTTTTTTCTGCAATGCAATGCACAATCTTTGCATGTCTTTATTGTTTTGGTCTAATTGCTCTATTTTGTTTTTTTGTCTCTATGTGTATTTTTGTTCAGTTCTTGGAGTTTACCTCTCAAGGTTTGTATGAATAGTATTTTACTCATGAATTGATCTTCTTTGACTTTCAACTCTGACTGTTCATCTTTCACTTTATCTTTCTCACTCTCAAGTTTTTGCCTGTCCATATCAAGACTAGTCTTCAGCTGACTGATTTGTTCTTTTTAGACTTATGCTGTTGATAACAGCTTCAACCTTCTTTCTTCTTGTTGAGATCCTTCCTCAAAAGTTTCAGTCCTTCTCTTTCTTCCAATACAGTGCTCCTATAGGTTTGTAGTTCCTGAAATTGTGTTTTGAGGTCATTATCCTTTAGTTCATGTTCTTTTTGTTTCAATTTAATTATGTTCATCTCATTCTGAAGTGTCTTTATTCCTGTCTGAACCAGATGGGTCAAATCTCTAATGTTGGTTTTCTCTCTGTTCATCTCATCAATCAGAATGTCTGCATGTTCTTTTTTCTTTTGAAGTTCAGTCTTTATGATTTCCAAATTGTCTTTTTCCTCCTTTATATGTCGTTTCTCTTGGTCTAATAGGTCACTTTGTTTCAGGATGTCAGACCTCATCATCTCCAAGTCCATTTTATCTTTGTTCATCATCTCATTCACTCTGTCTAATTCTTCTCTCTCCTCCTTCAGCTCTGCCCTCAGTTTGTCAAGATGTAGTTTTTCATTCATAAACTTTTGCCTCCATAGATGTTCAACATGCTCTTTCTGGATGACCATGTCTGACAGTATACTTATCAGACCTTCCTTTTCTCTCTCTCTAACAGCTCGGTGTAACAATTCATGTTTTCTTTCTGTCCATCAAGCTCTGCACACTTTTCTTCCAATGCAGACCACACCGTTAGCATATCTTCGTTGTTTTGTTGTAAACGTTCCATTTTGTGTTTGATGTCATCACTCATTCTTTCTTTCAGCTGTTGAAGTTTCACCCCTCAGACTTTCTAGGACTTTCATTTTAGTCATGACTGGATGTTCTTCATCATCATCAGTTGAGACCTTTCTTTTTCCAGTTTGTCCTTTTCATTCAAAAACATGGCTTTCTTTCTGTCCATGTAAATCCTCATTTGACTGAGACATTCTCTCTCGCTACTGATGCTGATCATCATAGCTTCAAAGTTCTGCTTTCATCTTGTTGAGATTCTTCCTCAAGAGTTCCATTTCTTTTCTTTCTGCCAGCACCCTCTTCTCAATGCTTCCCAGTTCTTGTTTTAGTCCTCTGGTGGCGTCAATCTGGACTTCTTGTTCATCTAGTTTTAAAGTAATCTTTGTTAACGACTTGTTCAAGTTTGTCTCGCTCTCTCTGGGCCTTTAGGGTCAGCTCTTTAATGTTGGTTTTATTTCTGTTTATCTCATCAAACAGACTCTCTGCATGTTCTTTCTTCTCTTGTAGCTCAATCTTTATAATTTCCAACTTTTCTTTTCCCTCTTTTATGTCTTGCTTCTCTTGCTCTAACAAGTCCATTTGTTTCAGAATATTAGACCTCATCAGCTCCAATTCCTGCCTCTCTTTATTCATCATCTCATTAAGTCTATCCAGGTCCTCCCTGTCTTGCTTCAGCTCTTCCCTCTGGTTATTAGAATTTTGTTTTTCCATTTCAACCTTCTGCTTCCATTGATTTTCCATGACTTCTCGTTTCATTACCATCTCTGAGAGTATACCGATGAGAGCATTTTTTTCTGTCTGCATCAGCTCAGTGTAAACCGACATCTGGGTTGTCTCTTTATCAAAGTTTGCAAGTTTTTT